>NC_041376.1:3292510-3317510 GCF_900634415.1 Cottoperca gobio
GCATCAGATTAAAGGAGTGTCGCTGTGATAACTCTGCAGGAGCTGTAAAGTCCTGTCTGAAGAGGTGGGGGCTGATCAAACAGACAGTGTGATAATACAGGAGGGAAGCAAACTTTAAAGTCACCTGATCAAAGACACCCAAAGTCTGCAGGCCCTCCCGAAACCTGCAGGACAATAACAAGTTCTTACAGTTCGGCAGAGATGATACTGAAGCTTCGCAGTTTAAACACTTTGTGTCAAATTACAGACTTAATTTGCAGCTAAACTTTGTGATTAGTAGTTTAGGAGGAGAATAATATAGAAGTATGGAGATGTTCAATAGAAAGACATAATCAGAAGTCATGAGAATATTTCCATATGATACCAATAATGTGATAAGCTCATTTAAAGGGGACATATAATGCTAATGTTCATTTATCTGCACTTTAATAAACACAGAGCTGTCTCTCTACCTCTGCAGTGGAAGCTGCATCCTGGTGATCATCGTGAAGCTGACCAGATCCTCCACCAGAGCCTCTCTCTCCTCCAGGCTGCTGATTGGTCGGTTGCAGCCGGCTAACTCCAGGTACTCCCAACTCGCAGCCATGATTTCTTTCAGGTCGTCCAAAGACTCCGCCTCCGCCATCTAAAATCAGCCAATCAATCACTCGACCTTCTATCATAAGACATCTGTAACGAAACATGTAGTTTTACAACGAGGCCGTCCCACTCACCATGCTGACCCGGCTGGTGAAGTGTGTGTCGGGGGTCATGTGTATGACGGCGAGCGGGGAGTTGGGCGGGTAGTTGAACAGACACTGGAAGAGAGCGCTGGAGAAGAAGCCGACAGGAAGACCGCCGTGAACCAGAGAGAGAGCCAGCAGGCAGCCGACGTCAAAGTACAGGTCGTCACGCAGAGCTGGAGACGCACAGAGCTGTGGTTACTGCTCACACGTTTCTAATCTCCTGCCACTAAAGCATTTCATTCTTCTTTTAACATTTCAATAATATTGAATTATGAAATACCGGTGTTTGAAAAGAGAAAAACAAACGATGCAACTGTTAAAAAAGATCAGAATAAAATCATGATTTATACCCTGGGAGTCCAGTGCCAGGTTTTTGGAACCGTCTGGACCCTCGAACACCGCAGAGTCCTGGATCTGCTGCACCAGCAGCTTCAGGAAGAGCTGCCTGGCTGTGTCGATGTCCTGGAGGCTGCTGGGAAATGCAGTCTGCTGGTCGTCTTTGAACCTGGGCGGAGATGATGAGAAGACACAAATAAAAAGTGTTTACACACTACCAAATAAAGAATTTAAAAAATGAAAAAGGTGAGTTTATCGTCCAGTCACCTGACAGACAGAGTGTGCGTGAAGTCGAAGTTGGCCCTCCTCAACAGCTCCACACCTGCAGACAGAGCCTGATCCCTGTCCACCTCCACCTGCACACTGAGGGGGCGCAGCTGAGGGCCCAGCGCCCGCAGGATCTCCTCAGGTGATCCAGAGCCAACAGACAAAGGTCTGAGGGAGAGAGACAGAGAGAGGGAGAGAAGGGGGGAGAGGGAGAGAGAGGGGGGGGGGAGACAGAGGAGAGGGGAGAGAAGGGGGAGAGGGAGAGAGAGGGTGGGGAGAGGGAGAGAGAGGGGGGAGAGATAGAGAGGGGGAGAGAGATGGGAGGGTGAGAGAGGGGAAAGTGGAGAGGGAGAGAGAGGGGGGGAGGTGAGAGACAGAGAGAGACGAGAGAGGGGGGGAGGGGGAGAGAGGGGGGGAGGGGGAGAGCTGGGGGAGGGAGAGACGAGAGAGAGAGACAGACAGACAGTACAGAGAGAGAGGGGGGGTAGAGAGGGGAGGGGGAAGAGAGGGGGGGGGGAAGAAAGGGGGGGATAGAGAGGGGGGTAAGAGAGGGGGGATGAGAGGTGGGGGGTAGAGGGAGGTAGAGAGAGGGGGGGAGGAAGAGAGAGGGGGGAGAGAGAGGGGGGGGAGAGAGAGAGAGAGGGGGGGGGAAGAGGAGAGGGGAGGGGGAGAGAGATTTCATGTAACTGCCAATTAAATATAAAGGATCATTCTGACCATGGAGAAGAGGTGCGTTAGGTTTGTGTACCTCTTACTGCTGGAGGAGTGGATGGGTGAAAGGTGGCGTTTGGCCAGCAGACTTTTCCTCTGACGTTGCTGAGGAGACGCAACTAGGGAAGCTGGAAAAGACAAGCACATGGTTCACTTTAAATAAAATAAACTGCAGCATAAATGCAACAATATCAATAGCAAAATAAGCAGTAATTGTAAATTAGTTAAACAGCACTAAATTAAACAAAATAATGACAAAATAATTAACTATAATATATATAAATATTAATCAATTTGTTTCACACTTTGGAAGAAAGAGTTGAAACTAATACATTCAGATTCGACAAATGTTAAATCATTGGGTCCATCAGAGACTCAGACCTTTGCCGTCAGTAGCCTGTGTGCAGTCGCTGCAGGCCCAGTCGCTGGTGTCCAACTCCAGCCCCGAACATTTCCTGTGAGTCCCTCTGGAGCCACACAACCGGCAGCGAATCACCTCAAACCGACTAAAACAAACAACAACAACAACATGGTCACAGGAGCAAAACATGAGATACATTGTGTGTGCTGCTCCACTAGTGACAGTGGGGCTTTAGACTTTTCATTAATATTCTACACCACTAAAGGTAACAGTTTGTTTCCCTGAATGAAACAGTAACATAAGAACATAAATACCCGGTCGTGCTGGAGTGGGTCCGTCCGTTGTGGGAGAGGCAGGTGAGAGCGTCACAGTGCATGTAAACCTCCAGCAGGTCTGAATACGCGTTTGCCTCCAACTCCCATGATGCATCTCTGCAGAAAAGAACATACGGTGAATTACAAAACAATCTTGTCTTCTGCGGTCATTTCCTATTGTTGTAGAGTTCAGGTGTGATCACAACACATCCTAAAAGCCTCGTCACATATAAAGGATCACGTTACCTCTCTGGGATGTATATTCCCATCCGCAGCATCTCCTCCTGGAAGCTCTCCATGTTGTTACAGAGTGTACATTTGAAGAAGAAGAGGCCTGCACTGTGGGCCTGATGCTGACACACAGACAGAAACACACAACATACAGAATAAATCTAAATGCTGTTGAACAAACCAAACAACTGGCAAACTATCTGCACGACTCAATTCCAGAATTTGTTTTTTTTGTTGTTGACGTAATTTGCTTAAACAGATCCTTTTATTGTGCAATGTCATCAAATGTCACACTACCTGCACACAGTCCCTGTGGAACCAGCTGGCGTAGCACGACGGACATTTGAGGACGGAGTAGCTCAGGACGGGATCGATGGAGTCCAAACAGATGGAGCAGGACTGAGGCAGGCTGTGGTCTAAACTCACACACAGAGACTGAGTGGGACTGTGATCCGGACAGTACGACCTGGACACAGAGACAGGCGGCTTTTTAGGAGTAAAATTCAAGCACTTTCAAGGACCCGAGACCAATAACAGCAGCATTTCTATCTTCTTATGTTACAAGTTGATATCAAGATTCCACCCTGTCTTCTTACTCTACCACAAAGTGATGAAACTCTACGATGCAGTTCTGCACCTCTTCTAGATGTGTGTGTTGTTTGACACCATGTCATGGTGGTGCAAACATAATGCTGATGGTGCATACCGTAGGCGTCTGAATGGTTTTGCTCACTAGTAAACTACTAAGTGTTTGTTATGAAGGTAATAGTGAATACGTGAGGGAGGTTAGAGGTCATCGTGGCTCGAGCGTCGCCTCGAGCCACCTTACTAATAAAAATAAAAGCATTTAATGTTTTCACTTACGCGAAATTTCCGGTGAACTGAGAGATGAACAAGTTGCTCCTCCCGCAGGGGTAGTGGACCATCTTCCTGCAACTTCTGACGTTACAGCCGACACACGCTCCCTTCTTCTTACAGCTGCTGCACATCTGAAAGACACACGCACACAGTCAACACACACACGGTAAACAGAATAAAGATGAGATAAAAGATTTATTTTAGTCTCTCACCAGTCGACCAGAGCGACGGACCTCCTGTTTGATGTCGCCCACCAGGAAACCAAAGACGCCCTCGTCCTCCTCTCCTCGCTGGTAAACTCCACTAGACGTCAGCTGAGACACAACACACACTGACGATAAGACTCCGTCACAAAACCTACAGGTTGTTAATAATACCTCAGGAGTATCAACAGGGCTGTGTGTGGAGCCTCAGTGCTGTTAGAGGACAGATCAAATCATTTAAAACATCATATGGTTCATTAGTTTTGTTTAAACAAAACTCTTCTTCTAATGTTTGTCAGGCAACATGACGCCTTTGTTGAATTATAAACATTGATCATTTCAGTCACTGACAGAAACATTGGTTTTGTCTCCTGCACACCCCCTTAAACATGAAGTACGAACTAAAAGATATCTGCAAACACTGACTTCATACTGGGATTTATTGGTCAGTAAACAAATGAAACTGATTCACTGATCTCGTGGAAGTACTTCTAAGATCTAGAGTTGTAATTTTCTTTCTTTCAATGACGGCACAAAGAAACATTTGTGTAACTTTTCTTTAATGGAAAATTCAATTGTATACAACTCAGAGAAGAATCATAGTAATTAGGGCTGTCACAGAGTCAGCTCTTTATCATCTTTCTAAAACTATGTGCCTATTTAGTTATACAAAACTATTCATTAATCAGTATCTATTTATAAGAATGTAAAGGTGTGTGTATTATATTACATTGAGTGCCCGCCCCACACTGTCAGAGGAGAAGGAGAGAAGAGAAGCTTACTCTGAGCAGCGTGCACGGGAGTGAACCACAATATAATATATCTGAATATATTTCTCACTTATACCGTTATGCTCTTAATAAGCTTTTTTCAGAAATTAAGTTGCTAAGAGTCTAACAAGTCTCTGAATGTAGCGAGAAAGTCTCCAAGTTGGCAACACTGTTTATGATCCAAAATAAGTACTGATAGAATGACCTCATTTATTCCCAATTGGTTCTGTAAATCTTGAATAACCCTGACAGGTTGAAGATATGTTAGAAATTATAGGTTATAATTTTAATTTCTAAAGCACGGAATACACACACACACACACACACACACACACACACACACACACACACACACACACACACACACACACTTACCAAACAGAAGTAGTGAACAGAGAGTTTGTGCTCCTTGATTGTGACTTTTTCCCCAAACATGGCCGGGTCATCATCACTGAGCCTGCAGAGTGCACAGCCTGCACGGAGACAGATATGGAAGAATATATGACAGAGAGAGAGAGAGAAGGGGAACGACATACAGCAAATGGCCACGGGTCGGACTCGAACCACAGGCTGCTGTGGCAAGGACTCAGCCTTTGTATAAGGGTCGTCTGGGTGAGCTACCGGGACGACCGGTTTCGTCAGTTTTTCCCAGGACTCAGGACACACTTTATAACATTAAACAATTCTAATAAACATCCACTTATTACTGTTACCTCTGTGGAATGATTAATAACACACTGCTGACAAATTAAAACTGACAAATGATGATTTATAAATGCAGATTTAAGACTTTTGACTTTTTCTTCCGTTTTAGACATCAGCAGCTTCTGACAGAGAACATGAGTAATATAAATATATAGTAATTATGTAAAAGCAGTCAGGTGTAGGTGGGTGTGTGCAGATCACTTACACTCCCCCTGGTTGCTTCCCGTGACTGCGCGCTGAGACATCCTTGCCTTCTTCTTCATTTCGGTGTGAAGCGACCCTGCGGGGACAGAGACAGACCAACGGGGGTCAGAGGTCAAATCTACTGAGCTTTTGCAGAAAGATTTATCATCGCAAAAAAAGTGATGAAACTCTGCTGGATCCACTGTTAGAAATTCATACCGTTTCTCCAGATTTAGTTAAATTTAAAATAGCTTTATTTCATTTATTATATACAAATGTCAGACTGAATTTTGGGGGAAAGTGATGTCCATATATACTGCATGTCATCTATTTTCTTGTGCAGCCTTTTTTATGTGTTTAAATTCATGCTGACACAATTAGTTGACTAAGTCCATCACCATTCATCAAAAAAATATATATAATTAGTTACAACCCTAATATAAATATATCACTAAAAGTAATGAGGTCATGAGGCCTAAAGACAAGTGCATAAATATACTGAGAATGACATTAAAAATTAACTACAAACAACTTAATAGAGGTCAAGAATGGACACTGGAAATTGATGTCAACTTTTATTTTTGATTCAATTCAAATTATATGTATACGTTTGTATGAACTGTACTATATTACTATAAGACAATAAATACAGTTTACTCGATAAACTTGACGATATTTAACTGCAATATCAACACTAAAGTAAGCTAACGTTAATTTAACTGGGGTAAATAATTACGGTAAACACCTGTGACCGTTGAATATATGAACAACATATATGCTACCTGAGATATATATACACATATAAATATATTTGCATAAAATATAAAAAACGTAAAAAACGTAAGAATGTGCAGACAGACATGTCATTGTTTTGAAGAAAGATCAAACAAGCCTTTCAGGTTGAGACGTTACAAAAAGGAAATAAGAGTTAATCTTCATCAGATTTACGATGCAATTTTAAATAAATAAAAACCTACTTTACATTCAGGGGTGAAACATGTCAAATTGCAGCCATTGTGGTGTCGTTTAGTGAGGATTTATTCCGTTTGTTTGTGTTTTACGTCTGACTATCCGTCCAGTTTTAAATTTCCCTTTTTCAAAACAAAAATAAGTCATTTCCGCTTCCGCTGGTTTTTCTTCTTCGGCGCTTTGTATCCTGTTTCCGCTCTAGCGCCCCCTGATGGACGGTTGGCAAATGTCATCTAGGTGAATCATTGTGAATCCTGTGTGCCTACACCCAAGAATGCTTCTCATGGGAATACCGCAGTGTAGTTAAATCAAACTATTATCTTAATTATTTTGTATTGTATTTTGCCAGTGTACAGTATACACCTAAAAAAATATATAAATGGTTTCTCTATCATTTCTTTTAATTTGTCTATTGTTATTTCATATATTTATTGTTAAAAACTGCTTTAAAAATGTAGGCTATTATTATTTTATATTTAAATCTTTTATACAACATCACTCAATAACTACCAAATATTTATTCATTTTCAGAATTTTAACCCTTTAAATTCCAATGCCACTGTGGAATCTGGAAAATAGGCTGTAGGATGTATACCTTATAATTTATTGAGCTATAATCACTCATTTATAATTTATGTCTTTATTTATTTCAGGATTTAATAGACATATTTATTTATTTTATAGGCATAATTATTTATGTATGTAGTTATTTATTTAATATGAAATTAAATAGGATTCCAGAAGGGGACACAGTGTGCTGACCTCGGCATAGTAAAAACATTCTCATATCTTATTAATCAAACAGGAGAATATTGATTAAATACAAAGTCCATTTACTAACTAAACTGTAAATCTGTTAGTCCAGGGTTCGGCAACCTTTACTATCCGAAGAGTCATTTTGCACCTCTTCCACCAAATAAGATTTGTCTGGAGTCGCAAAACATATTTGATAACACAGCTTATAGATTTAATATATAGTTATACTATATTTGTTACATTTATGAAATTACAGAATGACAATAAAAGAAACTGTTGCTATTTTTAGCAACATAAATGAATATAATATAAAAATGCACAAAACAATAAAAATACAATATAAAAATGAAATCCCAAAGCAAAGCATACGAGCCAAACTACCAAGGAATGGCTTAAAAGAAAGAGGATTCGTACTCTGGATTGGCCTAGTGAAAGTCCGGACCTCAATCCAATAGAAATGTTGTGGCCAGACCTGAAAGCGGGCGGTACATGCCAGATGTGCCTCCGACCTCTCTCAACTGGCTTCTGCAAGGAGGAGTGGGCACAAATCCCCAACAGCAGATACGAGAGACTGGTCAGGGGTTACAGAAGACGTTTGGTTGAAGTAATGGCTGCAGAAGGAGTGTCACAAGCTACTAACTAAAGGGGTTCGCATACTTTTGCACAGGTCAACATTTCAGTTTTTGTGAGATAAACCACTTTTGTTGAATAAATAATGAAAAATCATAATACTTCTTTGTTTGTGTCCATTATTGTCCATTATTTGGAAAGTCTGCTTTACAAATTGGTGTTTGGATGTACATTTAATAAGGCTATTTTACATTTTTGTACAAAAACAATGACCATGTCTGGGGGTTCACAAACTTTCAAGCAGCACTGTATATCTATATATATCAATATATATTGATATATATAGATATATCAATATATATTGATTCTATCATTGATACTACATATTATTATATGACTCCTAACATTATTTCTGTATTAACCATGCAGATCTCATGCTGTATCTATGCAGCCCACTGATGCGGATCTCTACCGTTAACATGGTTGTGTTGATATTTTTTATATTCTGTCCATTTTCCTCACATCTTGAACATAAATTCATGTGAAACAACATGTTGTAAACTTTAATTGT
The DNA here is from genome assembly GCF_900634415.1 of Cottoperca gobio. NCBI lineage: Eukaryota > Metazoa > Chordata > Actinopteri > Perciformes > Bovichtidae > Cottoperca > Cottoperca gobio. The sequence continues at coordinate 3,301,041 of NC_041376.1, forward strand.
TAGCAATATGTTAAGCATTGGCATTGTGGCTTATATTTTGGATTTGCACCCTACCTTAGATTATTTATATTTGCCCTCTTTCCACTTTGTTTTGCAAATGCAGCACAGCAATTCCCCTCGGGATAAATAAAGTTTTATTTTATCTTGAAGTAAACAACATGTCGGGCTCCAAAGCTGTTGCTATGGAGACGGAACACAAACACTCACCAGCGGCAGTTGTTATTCTCTCAGGTACATTTACGTTATTTATTTGACCATTTATGTAAAGTCTATGTATTTTACTCACGCTAAACGCCCAACTAACGTTATGTTTTGGGAGTTAAATGTACTTAAACAGGAAACGTTAGAGACTATCTTAACATTAGCTCACGTTGGCTAAATTAGCACTTTGTATGCTAGGCTAGCTAATGGCAGATTATAATGTGAGGAGGGTTCACTTCGTTTAACACGAGGAAACGTGATGTTGTGTTCACACAAGACAAGAGTTGTCTTGTCTGTGTGCAGGCTGATAAACACATTCCCATCCCATCTCTAATATTTTCTGTTATTACTCTATATGTGCTGCACGCTATCATTTTAATATCTTCTTTTATCTGATGTTGGAAATACTCAAAAATAGTTGCCAATCAACATTTTGTAAATTTGACTAATGAATTAATCGACTAATCATTTCAGATTTAGATTCTGAGCTGCAGACAGAACAACAAACACATGCATATAATTGTGTTATAGCTTTCATTTCGAATGGTTTATACCCATAATGATAATATTAAAACATGAAAACATGTTTTTAGAATTTAAATGTAAAAGAAAATGTATTTATAGTTTAAAAAACAATTAAAAAAGTATTCAGAGATTTAACTATGGCACTGTAAATTGAGTTAGGTTAATTGATTAATTGTAATTGAGTGTGTGTGTGTTCCTCTAAATCTTGTCCAATCAGTGGAATCTGAAAGAAAAAACATTCTGATAAATGGGATGATTAATTCCATATAATATTTATATATATGACATGCATGTTATGATATTTATAAGTATGGATTTTGTACTACTAATTTTTGCTTTGCACCTTTTATCTCGGATGTTTTATCACCCTGGGTGTTTTGGATAAACCATACCTGCCACCATAAAGCTCGTCGGCCTGTTGGTGTGTATGATGAGCGTGGCTTTAATTTTTCAAGCATTCAAGTAAGATCAAAACTTTGTCATAATGAAACTTTTGGCATGGAGTAAATGTGCAGGTGTTACCTTTTTACTCACTGATGCTGTTTCCTGATAGTCTTGTCCTCCATGATCTGCACATAATAACTAAAATGACTTTATCTTCGGTCTAAAAGCTCTTTTAAAGTATCAACTTCAAGTTTACACTTCGTTCACTGTGTTCTGCAGTCAGATATAAAACAAAGCAGCAGAGTGAGGAAGACGTGGAAGAGGAGGAGGGATCATGCCGAAGAAAGCCAAGAAAGGTGGAGGAGGTAGAGGTGGAGGAAAGACGGAGGAGGAGAGGCTGTTGTTCCTGCAGCAGAGAGCTCAGGCCGAGGAGGAGATGGCCAAGAAGAAAGAGGAGGTCCTCACTCTGTTTCTGAAGGTCGCTCTCATTTATAATCACTCGATGTTTAAAGAATAAATAAATCCTAAGACCAAAAAGTACATTAATGCTGTACTAATGTAATGTAACCAGAATGATCTCCTCCTTGGGATGAATGTGTTTTACAATTTTACTGAACATCTGCTGAACACATCGATTGTTTTCTCTCTGTTGAATCAGGACAAGTTGCAGAAGGAGGAGAAGAACACTGCGGTGAACCTGCTGAAGCTGAACGAAGGCTGGAGGTCGATTCTCCGTCAGACTCGAGCCGCCGATCTGCGTGGAGACCTCACGGTGCTCAGCCAGACGTTTGAGAGGCAGCTGGACGGCCTGGACAGCGTCGTCAAGGTGAACCGACCTGCTCCTCATCCTTATGCTTTGCACTTTGCTGACGCTCAGGACGTCACTTCCTGTTTGTTTGTGTTGCAGAATCTGGAGCGTGACCTGCAGGATTCGGAGCGTCAGTCGGCCTGGGTGCGGCGCGTCCACCTGCAGCACATGGAGCGTCTGTGGGCGCTGCAGGACAAGCGGCTGATGTTTGTGCAGCAGCAGTGGGAGAACAGCCTGCAGCACCTGAACTCCAGCTTCAGCTCCGACAGGTCAGTCTGAGGAGCCACAGTGCCCCCCCCCTCTGAACCAAGAGGGTGGACGTCTGGATTCAGAAAGTTTAGGTATTAGAGATCCTCATCCTCTGCTGCATTTTGATCCACTAGTGCAATACCCGGTGGATTGGATGAACTCTTGATATGTTAGACAGTCATTCATACATATCATATAGTTAGATGATGATGCTACAGCGCCACCTACTGGCCAGATGGTACTACATTTCTCATGGTCACTCAGCCTGACTTATATGGAAAGATTTGTCCGGACCTACAGAATCCAGGAAATCTTGTTCATGAGACTTACGGTTCAAAAGTTACAAGTTAGTTGTCATAGCGCCACCATCTGGCCCTCGCCCTCCCTTTGGTCCTCAGCAATATACCTGCCAAGTGTGACGTCAATCGGACGAAAGGTTATTCGAGATATGCGAAGGACACACGTACAGACAGACAGATGATAACGTCTCTGGTTGTTTTTCAGGAAGCAGATCTTGACATACTCTCAGCAGCAGCGAGACGATCTGGAGGACGCGACGTTCGCTGTGGAGCAGCAACACCAAACAATGATGAAGAAAATGAACATGCTGTACAGTAAAAGCATCGCAGCGTTCCAGATAAGTCAAGGAAAGGTAACTCAGAGTCACAGACTACTGTTGAAAAGTTTGTAATCTGCCAAAAAAGATGATTGTGTCCAGTCAGACGGCTGAGAGGACGAGTGTTTGAGGTTGTAGAGACTCCTCTTTACAAATAGATGTTGTTTTGTATGAAGGTTTTGTACACGGTGAACATCTTCTTCTTCTGATGCCAAAACTATTTCAAGCATATATAATACATGTGGTGTCTGAATTAAACAGTTTGTATCCCTGTTAGAAAAGTTATTATGGAAGAAAAGAAGAAACACATCCTGACAACAGCTGATTACAAACGGTAATATATCTCCCGTCTCTGTGGACAGAATGAGAAGCCGAAGGAGAAGACCGTCCAGAAGAAGCAGGACGCTGGGCAGGTCTCCAGCAGAGAAACAGGGGAGTTCTCCATGCTGCTCTTCCAAAACCAACTCCTAGATGAGAACATTGAGGCGGAAGAGAAGAAGGACGAAGAAGCTGCAGGTCAGTGCGAGACACATTTATTATTTGGTGATTTAATCAGATTTAAAGCCAATATTAAATCCATCAGAGGAGCCAAAGCTTCAAAAGCTTTATTGGAAGTGAAATCAATAAATAAGAGGCATCTACAACTAGTGTAAGGAACAGAAGTACAAATGTGAACTATACAAGAGCAATTACAGACAAAGTAGCAGGATCTCCGTGTGATAACGTAGCGTCAGATCTCGTCTCCTTCCTCTCTCAGGATGTTGTCCTCCACCTGCGGGAGAAGGGGAAGAGGAGCTCCAGTGAGACAGAAAACGAGTCGGTGGAAAAAGATATGACAGCCGCCAGAAACCAGGTGAACAGAAAGACTCATGCGCTCCGGGACCAGCTGACTCAGGCTCAAACGGTGGCGAGGAAACAGCTGACTGAGCTCACCGTCCAGAGCGACAAAGCGGCCAAGAAACTGCAGACGGTCATCGCCAAGGTGACACGCGTCTGTCTCGCAACCTGTGTGTCCACAACTGAGTGCTCTATGTTCTCATTCATCCTTTCCCTCTGTGCTGATCCAGGGTCAGAAGGTTTTACGAGTCGCCGGAATGTGTCGTAAGCTGGAGAGCGAGCAGAAGAAAGTCTCGTTGTTATTAATCCCGCCCGAGGCAGCAGAACCAGGAAAGGTAGGATGTGATTCAGAGTTCCACTTCTTCCTTTTGTCTGTTCCTGCGTGTGGCCGTGCTGATAAAAACTGAACTCATCTTCTTCCACTGAAACGTTTTCAGTGTGCAGGAGGTCTGCACTGGTATGTTCTTCTTCCAGGAAATAGACACAGCCTCGAACTCTGACCTTCTCCTGCCTTCAAACAAACTCAAAACACAAGCATTACAGCCTCAAACAAAGTTAGACTCTCAGTACTGTGTGACAAAGATCCCCTTTAATTATATCACAGGTCTAAAAGGTACACAGGTAGAAGAAACTTTGCAACTTCAGCAGATAAATGAGGTGAACACAAACTGCAGAGTGAAGCTCAAACATCTGAAGGAACAAGAACACACTTTGGGTGTGGGTGGACTTTACTTTAAAGTGGCTGTGATGGATGATGAACAGTGAACTGTTGCCTTCACTGACCTGTGTGTCTGCAGGAGATACCAGAGCTGCGTCATGTGACGAGGAGCATCAACACTTCTGTGCTGCAGCGAGAAGCTATGATGATACAGAAAGACGATCTGGTCCGAGAGAACCAGCAGCTGAGGCTTCTGCTGCGTCAGCACCTGGACGCCATGACAGTCAACGGCCACGACCTCGACGGACCCCACGCTCTGCTCACCGTGTACCAGGCCCCGATCGCCACCATCGCACCGGACGCCAACAGACGGTACACCGTCATCGAGGCTGTTCACGCCGTCAAATACTCACAGTGACACGGAGTTACTGATATAACGCTGCATTAGAAGAAGGACTGTCGTGATGTTTTACCTTTCTTGTTGAATTTGTTATTAATGATTGACACCACCAAAAACATTGAATCATAATAATTGTGTTTTCCTTTTTGAAACATAAAAAATTCCCTGATAAAATATTATAAATTCAAGGTTTACTTTAAGTCTCCTGTGACTTAATGTCAGTTTCAAGGAAACGTTTGTTCCATAAAGAAGTAAAGCTGCAACTAACAACGAGTTTCATGATGAGATCGTGTTTAATTATTTATTCTAAATTGTGTGAAAAGAAAGTAAATCATAATTTCCAAAGCGACGTCTTCAAATGTCTTGTTTGATTTTGACCAACAGTTCAAAACTCAAAGAGATTGTGTTTACTGAGATAAAAAAAACTGAACAAATGTGACGCTGGAGTTACTGGAACCAGACGTTTGACGTTTGACGTTCTGACATGAAAAATCACATGAACAGTTAATTATCAAAATAGCTTGATTGACTGATCAATAAATGAAGTAAGCTCTCGTAGGAATGGTGAAGATATCTCCACAGATGGAAGGAAATCTTAAGGTCTGGTCACTCGGTCACAATAACAACGAAAACAAACAAAAACACGATTTACTGCAAACATTTCAGTCAAAAATCAAAGACGACGCAGGAATTCATATCTTCAACATCTGACCCCCAAATCTAATTTAATAAACTCCTCACTTATTTCCATTAATGTTGATTTACTCACCAATTAACCAACTCTGTAAGCTCTTTAAAAACATGTTTAAGATACGAACTGTTGTAGGAAATCTTACAATTTGTTGAACATCTTGGGACCAGCAGCAGCAGCAGAGTTCATATCTACATTTGTTCCAACATTTGAGCTGCTCAGCGGCTGACATGTTGTGATTAGATGTCCTCACAGTTCTGGACAGACTGCCTTTAACTTGTGTCCCCTCGTCACATTTAAAATGTAGCACTAATGAGCGATTATCTGCACTCAGATTTACTGCGAGTAATAAGAGCCTTAAAGAAGTCATGTTATCAGGGATTTTACAAAAAAATTGTAAAGATTCATAAAACAAAGTCAGAAAAGAATCCTAGTTGTGTGTATTATGTTGTGTGTTTTGATTCCTTTCCATCCTATACATCATCTTATGACTCCTCTGGTTTATTATCATTTGCCCCTTATTGAACTAAGATATTGGATCCTGGAGCGTCAAGATGTCTCTTCATTAAAACTAAGAAGAACTGAGCCACATAGTGTAAAAGCAGATGTGACCTTTTTAAAAATATCCCGATTGTTAAATAAACTACAGAATCTTTAACTGAAGTGTTGAACTTTGCCTCAACTTTTATTTTGGTGGTACACTTCCTGTGCTTTCAATGCAGCGCTGTGGACGGCGTGTTCACACAGAATGATGAGCGGAGCAGCAGCCTCTGTACAGGTACACCATTTAATAGTTATTATAGACATTTTATATACATTTCAACAGTTGTATTCTGCTATGTGGTACAATCTTTAAAATCTGCTGTTTCATAGTTTGTAAATCAAAAAAAAAAAAAAAAAAAAAAAAATTACAAAACTCATCAAAACTCGCAAACTGATCAGAACTTTTTTTCCCCCATTTTTTTTGGAAGACTAGAAAAAATACTTTTATTGTATTAATCATGCATTACACAAACAAAAAAGTCTTTAGTTACACAGTAAGTTGTAGCGTGGGTGAAAAGAAAAATAAAGATTTGTGATCAACCAGGAGACGCTCGCGTTACAAATCCCTTCAGTTAAAAAAATTAAATTAAAACAAACCACAACGATGAAATAAAACTCTGGTCTGGATGTTCGGCCAATCAGGTGGCAGCTTTTGTTTTCAAAAACGGGCCCCGAGAGGCGTCTGATTGGAGCGTTTTCTCCTGGAGCTCAAACCGGTTCTTTTTTCCTTATAAGGACGAGACTAAAATAAAATTAAAAAATGATATAAATAACTTTACTCCGGCTTTGTTGAAGCTGTGATGAAGAAAAGTCAAATGTACTCGACGTGAAGAGAAAACTCACACAGTGACAGGAGGAGGAGCAGCGGAGGGTGAAGCCACGAGGGATGGACCTGCAGCTTCTCCTTAAATCAGACCGACTACAGAGGAGTTCCTGCAGCAGCACCTCCTTTACACTGAGACTGTGCTGCGTTCAGGTACCAATTTGGAAAGTCAATTAACAGAAGGTAGTTGGGTGGGTTGAGGGGTTAGAAATGTTTGTACTTCTGTTTTAATGGATTTCTTTATATAAATAAAAAATTATAATCTTTGTGTGCGTGACCGGGACAGACGCTGACCGACAAACGGAGCTCGTTAGCGCCTCCTCGGCTGCATCTCAACACTCCTCAGCAGCTCCTCCCTCTCTCCTCTACTTTCTACATGACGTGAAACCTCCACTGAGAGCGGGAGTGATGGCAGGACTGGACGGGAGTGAGGACCCAGAATCCTCCTCGGTGCCGTTAACGAGACGTTTCCACGTTTATAAAAACGATTATAAAAACTAGATTTATTTTACACAAACAGAAAAACGTCCATACGCAACTACAGTAACGCCAACTTCTGAATCCTGAATCCTTCGCTCCTTAACTTGGCGGTTTTAAACGCAGGGCTCTGATTGGCCCGCCAGGGGCTGAGGGGGGGGTGGTGCATTAACCAATCCTCTGTACCCATTAGAACAGACGTCCAATCAGCTCACACCTCGTCAGAGAGACGAACAGAAAATCTGATTTCTAACCCGATGTGGTCGTTTAAGTATTTAGTAACAAAACCAACACGTGATGTTCAGTTTCTTTAAGTTGATATATTTTAACTTGTTAAATTCTTAATCTTCTTAAAAACACAGTAAAAAAAGACAATCTGAAGCTTCAGATTTTAAGATTTAAAAAAACTTAAACACAACAAAACCTTGACTGGTTAAAACTTCAGACTTCCTGTTCCTGCGTTAGATACTCTTCTTCTCCGACTGCTGCAGCTGGAGACGCTTTAAAGGAAAAATCCCCCACAGATGTTCCGTTCAGTTTCATTTTTGACAAGCAACACGCTTCAACGATAGAACCGTTTCATTTACTTCAAGTTGAAGAAAGTTTCCTCTCAGGCTCAACTAGACATTTCTAATATTTCCTCTAAGTGTCTTTTCTCCGTCTGATGTTTCAAGGTTTTTCAGCATAACTAAACATTTGTTTACATTGTCGTCATCGCTGTATCCCGGTGAAACGCAAAGCATCCACCAGACGTCAACACACCGTTGCACCATTAAACGGATATTCTTCATTAATGGAGGAGGAACTGCAACAGCAACGATATTAAGTGAATGTTCTGTTTCAGCAGCGCTGAATGCAACGCTCACTTATCAAAGTAACAGTGAAGTCATGCTGCGTTCAGGTTACATAGTTCAGACTGTGAATGTGAGCAGCAGAGTTGGAAAAGCCACTGTTGTAATTCTGAGTCGGAGATGTGAGCCCCGTGAGCCCCGTTATCTGCTATTTGGCAAATAGAACCACAGAAGTGTCGACGAACGAGCCGCTAAAATGGTGCGACTGCAGGAGGGTTGGCACTGGCTGTTGATGAAGTGCAGAGCGTTCTGTCGGACAAGAGTCATGTGATGGTGGCTGGCACATGTATGTTTGACTTAAACGTTAACTTCCAAGAGAGACCAAGTATTCACTGCATCGCCACCGACCTCACGAGGACACATACTTGGTAAAGGTTCTGGGCGTCCCCAAAATGTTTACGGGTTAAGACGCCGATATAAACAACAACGTCCCCGAGTCCAGCTGGGGACCTTTGTTGTGTCCCTCATTTCCTGTCATCTCACTAGCCAATAAAGACAAAAAAAGAATCACAGACGTGAACCGTACGAGAGGCAAGTGAAAAAAAACTAATTCCAAGATCGATTGTTTTCTCTCCTGTGTTTATGAAAATTAATCTGCAACTACGATAATCAATTGTTTTTTAAGTCATAAAAAAACCGGCAGAATAGCGCCGATTAATAGTGACAGTAATGTTACAGAACTTGTGTTTAGAGTGCAAGGAGAAATTAAAACAAGAAATCTTTTGGTCTATTGAGAACAGTCAGTAAGTGGCCAAAATGAGGATTAAAACAAAAACAAAATCCCTGCAAAGCTTTTTATTTCCACCTGTTCTCACAAAAAAAAAAAAAACGTAGAAAGATTATCCTGGCAAAACTTAGTTTTTAGGCCATAAACACAGGAGATAAAAACATAAGATCACTTAGAAAATGGATCACCAAAATGTTATTTTTCTCCCTGGCCTCTGTGGAAACAGTTCTCTGTTGAAGATCGAAGGACCGACACCAAAACCTACGTCTGACGTCGTCCACAGAAGAAACGAGTGAACACAGAAACAAGAACATCACAGAGCGCTGATTCATGGGGAGGATTTTTCCTGTAAATTCCGCATCTGCTCCTGCTGTTGAGATACGGCGGTCAGACTTGTGTTTACACGCGGGAGGGGGGGGGGGGGGGGGGGGCTTCATGTAGTGTCATCGTGACATCACAGGACAGGTGAGCTGCTCAGCTTCGACCCGCAGAGTTTAAACAACGTTTCCACAACGTTTCTGCTGCTGAACGTCTCTCAGTGTCTACAGTCAATCAGAGGGAGACGACACTGCTGCACTTAACTTAAAGTGTGTGTGTGTGTGTGTGTGTGTGTGTGTGTGTGTGTGTGTGTGTGTGTGTGTGTTCAGTCGGTCACCTCCAGTCTTTCATTAATATATAATCTGTGTTCAGAGAGCTGAACAGACCTGAATACTGTTTGTGTGTGAACAGACTAGCCTCTCTCTCTACGTCTCCCTCCCTGTCTCTGTCTATCGGCCCGCGGTCCTCGGCTTCTTCTTCTCCTCCTCCTCGCCTACACGTAGACCCTTGCGAGGGCGTCAGCTCCGGCGGAGGCGATGTAGGCCTTGGAGGGGTGGAACGCCACGTCGTAGATGGCCTCTTCGCTCTTCTTACGGTGAGCTGTGATCTCCTGAACGCACGTTTTACTGTCGAGGTTCCACAGACGCAGAGAGCAGTCGTGACCTGAGGAGGTGGAGGAGAGAGGAGGAAGGTTAAGAGGAGTATCAAGAAGAGGAGGGAAAAGATATGAAGAGGGAAAAAAGCAGATAAAGAGGAAGGAGAGGAAGAGGAGGGGGAAAAGGAAGAGGGACAAGAAGAATACAAGTAAGAATCAAAGGAGGAGGAGCAGGAAGAGGAGGAGGACACATTTTGTGTATGACGCAGCTTCTGTGTGTTTCTTACTTCCAGACATCAGGTAGATCCCGTTAGGGTCCACAGCCAGACTGGTCACTGCATCCAGGTGAGCCACCATGGCATGGATCACTTTACCTGCACACAGACCATTAGTATCGTTATGTTTCTCATATCAAATATTGTAAAATATGTCGCTGGCAGGTTTTGAGATGAATTTAAGGATCTGAGAGTCTTTTATCAGGTGTACTGAAAACAAACGTAAACTACTGTCATAGCTAAATCTCGTCCGTAAAATTATGTTATGATAAAATAACTGTTTCGGGTTTCAGATATAAATAAATAAATTCAACATAAACACAGCAGCTTCTCACACGATGTGGTCGAGGAGACAAAAAGGACGTCTTGTGTCTCACAACACAAGACGGGGAGCGCGACAGACAGACTGACCTGACTTGTTATCGTAGAATTTGATTTGTCGGTCTTCATGAGCGGTGATGGTGACCGGCAACGTGGGATGACTCACCACCTTATTGATATGATTCGAACCCGGGAGTGCTGAGAGGAGGGGAAGAAAAAGACAAATATTTAAAGAGTAGAAGAAGAAGAAGAAAAAGAGGAGCGAGTGAAAAAAAGAGAAAATTGTTTTTGTACAAGTGACTCGGGCAAATAGTGACAATGCACCTAAAAATTACACATTTCTGTTGCGTCTGTTTGAATTTGTGTGTCACTTACTGCCTTCTCCCTGACCCTTCAGCACCAGTGCATTCTGGGAAGTCTCCAGGTCGTACACCACCACATCTCCGCCGTTAAACGACGCTACCATGTGGGCGGGGTCACACCCGTTAAAGTCCACCGACGTGGGGACCCCATGCTCTACAGACACACAGATTAACATTTTGATAAGTTGCTGTTCCTGTGGTCTCCTCTGTCCTCCGGGGGCCCTCTCCGGCCCCCGCCTTCTGTCCTCACCTTTGTTTGTGTTGAAAGTGCTGATGCAGGGGTTCTTCTCCGTCGGGTTCCACAGTTTCACCGTTCCGTCAGCCGAGCAGGACAGGAGGCGGTTCTTGATGCCGCTGTAAGCCAATCCCCACACAGCGTCCGTGTGTCCCAACCACGACCCCGCCAGGACGCTGGGATCTGATTGGACGAGAGGAAACAAAGGGGGAGGGGTCTGTTATTGTACTGCATGGTCCTGCTTGTTCTCGTCTTTCTGAGAACCAACAAGTGTTTTAAAAGTGAGGACAGTTATGTACAAGTATGAACATTGTTGGAAAATTAGGACAACTGAATGTTCCCACCAGAACAGAACTACAGTCGTGTGAGTGCTCGTGTGTGTTCGTACCGTAGGTATCATAGGGGTCGACATTAGAGCTGGGGATGTTCCACCACTGGATGGTCGAGTCGATGCCTCCAGTGAAACACTGTTCACCACTGGAGGTCATCGCCAACGACAACACTGGACCGCTGGAGAGAGAGAGACAGATCTCTTTAAAAGGTTTTTACTAGTTGTGTTAACTGCAGAAGTTTTAGCAGATAACTTTTCATTAGCTGTGTGTGTGTGTGTGTGTGTGTGTGTGTGTGTGTGTGTGTGTGTGTTACGTACACATGGGCTCTGAATGTATAGACGGGCTCAACATCAAAAGAGGCACTTCTGTAAAACAAAAAGACAGAAATAAAACATCCAGATTGTTATTGAACACATCATCATCATCATCATCATCATGCAGCCTCCCTCTTCATCACCTCTGTTACTAATGTTTAAAACGGAAGCTGAGCTCTGTCATGATGTCCCGTGCTGCACTAAACCCTGAGGGGAGTTGTTTGCAGGGATTATGTGCGGGACACTGATGCGTCTGTATTTGAAGTTCGGCTGAATAGTGTCAGAAACGCTGCGGTGAGGAGGAAATGAGATGCAAATACTGAAGGATCTGTCAGGTCTGAGGAAGAGGGGATTTTCCTCTGAAGCAGAGAGAATCCACAAAGAAAGAGCTGCACCAAGTGAAGAAATACTGTCTGTGATATACAATAAATACAAGCTCACGTATAGACGGAAGAAGTACTCTGACGAAAGGTAAAAGTCCTGAACTCAAAATGTATCATCAGCTAAATGTACTTTAAGTATCAGAAGTAAAGTATTCATTACGCACAATGGCTCCTTTCAAAGTAATATTACAAAATACTATTTTATTCTGTTAACTAATACCTGTAGTCATCACAAACTGTTCTATGTGGTAAGCAACTGTCTTCAGATTCGGGTTCGCCCTGTGAACCAAATCATTTGCCAAGTTAACTTTGTTTACTGACGCCGCAGCATTAAATCTGAGGTGCAACAGTTCCTCCCAGAAAGCTTGGGCAGGGGGACAGTCGTCTGTACGGTCAACCAGGATACAGAGCTCATAATGCACAGGAGGAACCAGCTGAAGTCGTTTAGATCCATCAGTGTGGTTTCCCAGTTAAGGTACAGCTACACTTCAAGGGAAAAGTTTCTCACCTCACTTCACTTCACTTCACTTCACTTCACTTCACTTCACTTCACTTCACTTCACTTCACTTTCACGGAGGCTTGTAGGAAGCGTTGGGAACTTAATCTGCTCATAGTCTAGGTCATTAGGTAGATACTGAATTGTGTTGAGATTAAAGCTGGTTCATCCATCAGAGCACTGGCTCACTTTAAAGTACAGATTTATGTTTTGCGGTGGTGTATAAAGTACTTTTTGGCAGGGACGGTCTTCGTGAGGTTCCACAGTTTGAGGGTGTGATCCTCGGACACGGTGACCAGACAGGGCTCCACAGGGTGGAAGGCCAGCGCTCGAACGCCGTCAAAGTGGCTCCGCAGCGTGTACTTCGGGTTCCACGTCTTCCTGAACGAAGACTCCTTATTGGACGGCAGCTGAGAGTCAATAACATACGATAGATAACTTGATTAAATTGATCAATGAGGGCGTCCTAAACTGCAGCTGGGGTTTAGTTTGTGTCTTACATCGTAGCTGTAGTCTGTTTCGTCGTTGGTGACTGTGAGGTCAGCGAGGTCGCCCAAACCCAGCACGCTCTCCAACACGTCGTCTGAGCTGCCTAACAGGAAGGACTTCCCACTGCCGGGAGGAAACGGGAGAGGCTCCGCTGCAGAGAGAGAGAGGGATTTAATTTAACAAACTTAAACTTCTTAACAGTAGAATCCCCTTTATTTACTGATTTATGTCTATTTTCAAAAACCTTCAATGCTTTTCCCCCTCAGGATTTTAAACTAAACAGTGCAGGTGTGAAAATGTCCCGAGTCTCTCACCCCACTCTGTCCCGTCTCCAGAGCTCCGAGCCTCGCCCGCTCCCTCTCCGTCCTCTGCCGTCACCAGGAAGTCAAACTCCTTCAGAGCCTCCTCCGTGTCTGCGTCGTCCTCCGATGCCAAGCCCTCGTTCCCCACCTGCAGGAGGAGGAGGAGGACAAAAACATCAAGGAGAGAAGAATCAGGGAAAGCGGAGGGAGAAATCAGAAGGGAAAGAAGGTGGAAGGCCCGGGTGGAGGAAGGAGGATGTGTGTGTGTGTGTGCGTGCGTGTGTGCGTGTGTGTGTGTGCGTGCGTGTGTGCGTGTGTGTGCGTGTGTGTGCGTGTACCTTGGTTTTGTGTTTCTTGGCTCGGTGGTGTTTGTCAGTGCTGATATCGTCCATCAGGTCTCCCTCCTCATCCTCGTCTTCGTCGCTGTCCTCCGCGTTCTCCAGGAAGTTGAACGTCTCCAGAACGTCACCTGGACTCCTGGACACAGAAACACAAAAAAGGTGTAACCCGTGTGACCTCTGACCCCTGGTAACTCTGTGTGTATGTGCATGTGTGTACCTTTTGCTGTCCTTGCGGCGCTCCGTCCCGTTGATCAGGTGCTGCAGGTTCTTGTTCTCCACAGATCCGTTCTGCTCGGAGCCCGACAGGCCGAGCAGAGATCGAACCCTCTGCGTACGAACGTCCAGGATGGTGTCTGTGTATCCTACCTCCTGCAGGTACCTGGACACACACACACACACACAGTTTTACATCATAGTGAACTGGATTCATTTTGGTTTTGAAGACGCCATCTTGTAACGTTGATCTGCAAATTATTTTCTGGATATTAATTATTTTGTCTTTAAAACATCAGAAAATGCAGATCACAAAACTTGACTGAGTGTTTGTTAATATTATATGACAAATGAAATATCAAACAATGGAGTCGGCCATGTTCTTCAGATACTCGGAGGACAATCTAACTGACAACTAACTAAAAGGATGATTAGTAACGTCGTCTCTTCTAACATTGTACAAAGAGTTTACACTGAAACTTGTTCTTACTGTCTGAGTAGTTGTCTTCCTTGTTTCCAGGTGAGCTGACTGTTGGCAGGAACAGCAGAGACCTCGGAGTCTTTGGCGTCTGAAAAACGACAAACACACACAGAAATCAGACAATATGGGAAATACTGATAAACCAACACCCGCTGGACATGTTCACGCTCAAAGGCTGTGACGTGACTAAACTAAAAGTCATGATGGACAAAGACAGAAGTCTACTTGAATGATTTTAATGAGTAAGAAGATTGTTCCAGTGTTACACTTCTTCCTAACAAACAGTGAGCGAGCAAACTCTGGCGGATAGCTCGCTGAAAACGAACGCCAGGATCGATTTTGACCAATGAAAATAGTTTGGAGGTGAAGCAGGTGTGTGAAAATGATGTTGACGTTGTATCCAGTTAGGAAGGTCTTAGTCAATACGATCAGTTTACGTGTCGGGAGAGAAAAAATGGGACTCTTAAACTGAGAATCAGGGGGAAAGAGATTAAAGAGGAGAAGGAAGATGAGAGTAAAAGTATTAAATGTATTTCTGCGTTACACTGCAGGTTAACAGAAAGCTGCTCTGTGACACATTAAACCAACGTCTCTTTATCGTGTCCTTTCATCACCTACCTGATTCAAAGCTTGGCATCTTCATCTCCCCTTGGTTTAACTCTGTGCCGTATTTTAACTTGTGGTACTTTGCTCTGAGGAGGAAACAAAAGAAAATTAACTAATTAATATTCAAACAAACAGCATCAATATTTACTGTTTTAGTCTGTAGACGTATTCTTTCAAATCCTTCACATTACAAACACACCTCAGCAGGAATGAGCAATATTATATTAATCATGGCGTCTTCCCACTTACACTCCAACTCCTATTTTAGTCTCACATGTTGATGCCTTTAACTACTTTTGATATGATCACCATTTGTGATGTGAAAACAAATTGGGTCAGTCTCAGAGCTGCATGTGACTAACAGTGAGCTGCAGGACATTATAGCGCAGCAGCGTCTGTACTTTGGATGTACAGAACTTGAATCACATGTTTCCCTCTATGAGCGACTGTTTCACCTCGTCAGCAGCTCAGACTTTCACAACTCGTCCTATTTCTCTTCTTCTGCTATTTAATTCAAACTGAGTCGCATGAGTGGAACACGGCTGACGTTTAGTAGATCATATATATCAAATACTACACATCACATTATTGGTTTTATTTTATTGTTTTATTTTTAAGCAAGAGCAATGGTAACATCGTCCTTTTGTGATGTCAATGTTTGCTTCTGCTTTGTGTTCCGGGTTATTTCTTTACTGCTAAAAGTACAATTTTATGAGACCTTAACTGCTGCATTGGAAAATGGTTTGCTAGTTACAGCTTAAAATGTGTAAAAGAAACACTTAGTTTCATATATTAGTATGAAATGAATAACTAAATGTGTAATTAATGAACACAGATTAATAGGTGATGAACAGGATTGTGAATCGCAGACATAAATGCAAATACCAAAGTTTCCTATCAGCACTTAAACGCACCACAACTGCAGACCGTGTTCACACTGCCAAAGTGTTCAAATCAATGAAAAGCATAAACATGTTATTTTGACTGATGGATTATCTCTGCAGACTTTCAGTAGAAGTGAAATCTTATGTGTAACTTGGAAAAAGATCAGCATGATGAAACATTAGTAGTAAAAGAGAAACCAGTATCCTTTGATCTCTTTAATTATAGTGATTAATGTTACGACACAGAATCAGTTTCTTACCTTTCCTGTTTTAAAGCGTATTCTAACATTTTTATTCTTCTAACCAGGTCGTTCTTCAGGTTCTCCTGCCCTTTCCTCTCCCCCTGCAGGAACGCTATCCTCGCCTGTAAAGACACACAGAGAGAGACACAGACGGTTAATTGATGAGGTCATCAAACAGACTGAAAGAGACGATCAGAGGGCAAAGGTGAGGCGCAGATGTCATACAAGTTAAGCCATCGCCTCAGTATCACCATGTTTAAACATTTTCTTCAGTATTAAAAGTGCTTCGATGTGGGGAATCTTCTTTCATGCAATCTCATCAAAATGTAAAGAAATGTAGGCTAAAAAAAAAACATACATGATGGAAACCCTTGTGTGAATTCTTTTTAAATTATTTGTCTTCTCAAATATGAATATTTAAAGCTTTGCATGAGAGTAGCTTTTGGTTTTGGACTGTTGGCTGAATAAAACAAGACATTTGAAGACATCA